>NW_028250294.1:272500-297419 GCF_964263255.1 Lissotriton vulgaris | reverse complement strand
GATTTGGGTTAAACTAAAGATGTGTTACCTGTCAGCAGCTATATTCACAAACCAAGACCTAGACCGAACAGGCATAGAACATTCAATCAATTAATGGTGTACCATTAGATGCAAACCTTTTTGCACACTACTCCTCTCTTTTAATTGCTGAGGTAGGAGGTACACCCAAATTATGCCATAGTTAAAAAACAACTGCGCAATCCCTTGAAAAACATAAACCAGTTGTGAGACAACAAATAACACACACCTGTGTGCCTAAATAGGTAAATGGAGAAAAGTAGAAAAAAGTGTATGTGAGCGAGATGGCGCCTCACGGGCGATCAACCAACGGGAACCTGGCAGGTACTCACCAAGATTGCCCTGATCTCATCATTGGCGCCATCAAGCTCAAAAGAAAGAATGGTGTCCACAAAACAAACAAAACAGTCTTTCTGAGGGAATGCAGTGTGTGGGAGTAACAAACAAACACAAAAACGTGTCAAAAGACAAATACGTAAAAGACCACAAGCAACACGGAACTTAGCTTTATTCTGTCACTTTCGTGTTGGTTGTGGGATGTTAAAAAAGTGAGAATGGCTAATACCTATCTAGCCATACTCCACTTGCCGACATGTTTCATTGCCACTTCCATTTCGGGCAACTGTGGTGTTGTGGTGGTCCTTGTAGTGGTGGTGGTGGTTGAGATGCTCCTGCTGCTGCTGCTACTATTGCCATTTCTCAGTACAAATAGGTCTGCAAACACTACATCATAACCCCAACAGCAAAGAGGGGAGGGCAAGTTCTTCTCTTCCGGGTCATGTTGGGGCGCTACCGGAACTGATCGAATTGGTAGTCTATAGTGTTTCTGGATGTTTCAGACTAAAGCTGGCGTCAGCATGAGACCACTACCATCTCGTAGCTCCGTCGTGGCCATTCCACGAGCAATCATGGCAGTCGCTCCCCACCAGAAGCCTGCGGGAGTCGGAGGCCCCCAAGACTTTTGTAGAATCTTCACGGCTGAGGGGACGCTTTTCGAGAATGGGACCCAAGCCCTATCAGGGAAGCGTCCGAGTTCCAAGGTGTCCCAGGGCCATTTTAGTGGGCCAGGCCCAAAACCGAAGAGCCGGCCGCCATTTTGAGAGTCCTGTGGCAGCCGCCTATCGCTGCACCGCAAGAGCGGGCGCAACTCAACTACATGGTGAGCGAGACGCTGTAGTCGCAAGAGCGGGCGGTAAACAGCTGAATGGCGGAAGAGGCACAGTGTAGCAAAAGCGGGCGGAATGGCAACTAAAACGATAAAGGGGCGCCCCACTACAGCTTGTCTTCAGGTCAAACGGATTGTGGGACAAGGTCCAGAATTGAAGAGTCATCAAAAGGCAAAAAGTTCCGCCGGACCCCGGGAGCCGGCCGCCTATGTCGGGGGCGATCTCAGGCTACACCAGTGCTATAAGACTTGGGGAGGGTGTCGGAGCCAAGCGTCTTCTCCGAGTCCATGGCCATCACACCGCCCCTCAGGGGCCTCCGTTAAGCTGTTTAGGAAGGTAACATATCACATTGTTTTCTAATGCAGTCAGGTCCACAAACAACACTCACTTACTTTGAGAATAGTGAAGCTGCAGTAGGTGGAAATAAGCTTCAGACAGTGTTACAAGCACTGCTCAGAACTCTTAACTATGGCACCCAACATCCAGAACTTATGCTATTTGAGAATGGCAGTGACATCGAAGCATCTCAGGGACCAAAACCATTAAGGTACTTTCACGTATGAAAATCTTACTTGGGGAGGGGGCAGGAGCGAAGCGCCCCCTCCCAGTCAGCGCCACCACACCGTATGTTGAAAATCTGAAGCCATCATTCTACAAAGTCAACCAAACTTGGATTGAAAAATCTAGAAAAATGTACAAACTGAAAACCAGTTTTGGTCTGCATAGCATCAGTAGCAACGCTTGAGTCAGCTTTGTGTCAAGCCGCCATTTTGATTCAACAAAGCACAGGCATTGAAAAAGGCTGAAATTCAGAACTCTAAACTATGGCACCCAACATCCAGGAGCTTGCCATCCGGATCTTGGAGCCTTGTGCTGTGCTGTGCCTTGAGGAGGTTCATTTTGCCATTGAAATTATGATTATTGCTGAAGAAAGAAAAATTAGGGCACATTTTGAGTGACTTCTCAAATCCTCTTATATTTCATTAAAAAAATTCTGATATGCAGTCTCCCAAGATGGCCACCAGAGACAAAAGAGCCCAAATGTAGCCCAAATATCAGCCAGATGTAGTCCAACTATAGCCCAATGACAAAATGTCCCAGAGTGTTCTAAAGAACAACTAGAACGCTAACAGTCTTACTTATGACAAAAGTATGGCACACCTGAAGTCATCTTGATTGGAATAAAGTGTTACCACTTAAAACATTTAATTTGCAAAGGAACAAAATGAGGGGTTTCATTTTGCCATAGAAATATATATATATATATATATATATATATATATATATATATATATATATATATATATATATATATATATATATATATATATATATATATATATATATATATATATATATATATATCTATATCTATATATATATATATATATATATATAGATATATATATATATATATATCTATATATATATATATATATATATATATATATATATATTCACAGAAAAAACCATAGGTTATAGTGGATATATAGTTAGGAATTTGCATTTACAAAACCTTGAAAATTCAATGAAAAAACCATTGGTTTTAGGCCATATATAGTTAGGGATTTGCATTTACAAAACCTTATTTTACTCGCATAAAACCATTGAAATTCCATATATAGTTATAAGCGCTAACTATATATCGCGCACCCGCAATCCACTGCTGATGATGTCACATATTACATCATTCATGACATGGTTAGTGACATCACTGATGACATCACTGATGACATCTCAAATGACATCACTGATGACATCACTGATGACAACATCCAGTGACTGTATGTTTCTGTAAAGTTAAAATATGTTTTACATATTGAAGAATGAGTGGATGTATAAGTGTCTGGATGAAGGATTTACTAGGTGCATGACTGACTGATTGAGTGAGTGATTAAATGTGTCTCACTGAGTGCATGGGTTAGTGACTAAACTGTTTTAATTTGTGCATCATTATATCTGTTGTTCTACAAACTGCTGCATATGTTGATTCGTAGCTATATGAGTAACTGTATGGGTTATTGATTGGTTGTCCAAGTATTTGTATGGGAGACTGAGTGTGTGTGTATGGGTGGCTGGGAGGTGTGTGACTCTGTACATAGATGTGTGAGTAGTTAATTCACTATATGTATAGATTCAAAAGTGCATGTGCAAACAGCTGTATGGGCGGTTGACTGTGTGCATGAGTGTATTGGTGAGTGAATGGATATCTCAGTGCTACATGTCAAAGTAAGTACATATGTAAAACACAGTACATGTGAGAGTTGACATATATAAATAACTGTGCATAAGAGCCAGTGAATGTGTGAGTGGCTGTATGGATCATTGTGAACTTGTATCAGGGATTGTATAATAGAGTAAATATGTGTTAGTATATGTTTGAATAAGTAAAGTTTGTATAACTGTATAGTTGAGGAAATGGAGGTGTGATTGATTCTTTGCATGACTGACTAGGTGTGTGAGTAACTCCATGGATGAGTGACAGTCTGTGAGTGTCTGTTTACACTGATTGTATCTAAGGTTATATTAGAGTCTGAAGAGGTTCATCGTATTATCACATGAATGATATCATCAGTGATGTTATCAGTCATGTCAAATGAGATGTTTTCAGTGATGTCATCAGTGATGTCATTTGAGATGTCATCAGTGATGTCATCAGTGATGTCACTAACCATGTCATGAATGATGTAATATGTGACATCATCAGCAGTGGATTGCGGGTGCGCGATATATAGTTAGCGCTTATAACTATATATGGAATTTCAATGGTTTTATGCGAGTAAAATAAGGTTTTGTAAATGCAAATCCCTAACTATATATGGCCTAAAACCAATGGTTTTTTCATTGAATTTTCAAGGTTTTGTAAATGCAAATTCCTAACTATATATCCACTATAACCTATGGTTTTTTCTGTGAATTTCATTGGTTTTTTAATAGCAAATATGAAAAGCTTTAAAATGTCAAGTACGTGATAGATAAAAACATTTTCGTATTTATGCACGCTGATGTGCTTTGAACGCTGCACCCCCCCCTCCCCTCTTTTGTCTTAGTAGTACTCTCTCTTTGCAGATAGTGAACGGTAGTTAACGCAAGCCTTTGCCCCCTTTGTAATCCGTCGTGCCTGCTTGTCTCTCCATTTGATTGATTGTTGTCCAAGCATTTACTGTTTTAGAATTGGTTCTCTTTGGATCATTCTCTATTTACAAACAAGCACAAAGTCGCAATACTCTGTTTAGTCTTTGCAGATAGTGAAAAATCGTGTAAAAAAAATAAAAGTAATCGAGCAAAATCAGTAGGCCACTAATTGGATCTCTTTTTGACCTCGCTAAAATAGAAATATTAGGAACAACCTTTCATGAGAAATACGAAAATAGTGAGATGAACTGAGCTCCACACCATGAGGGCTGCAAGACAGCTCGGCTCCGTCACCCATCCCGCCCAAAATAACGACAAACCCTATGCAAATATTAAAAATATAGACAACACACCAGCAAAGAAACAGGGTAAAACATTTTATTAAAAAACTATTTACATAACGTTGGTTTATAAGATGATGTCAGTAGTGGACCGATGTGTGAATAGATCGAAAACAGCACAAGGCTCCAAGATCCGGATGGCAAGCTCCTGGATGTTGGGTGCCATAGTTTAGAGTTCTGAATTTCAGCCTTTTTCAATGCCTGTGCTTTGTTGAATCAAAATGGCGGCTTGACACAAAGCTGACTCAAGCGTTGCTACTGATGCTATGCAGACCAAAACTGGTTTTCAGTTTGTACATTTTTCTAGATTTTTCAATCCAAGTTTGGTTGACTTTGTAGAACGATGGCTTCAGATTTTCAACATACGGTGTGGTGGCGCTGACTGGGAGGGGGCGCTTCGCTCCTGCCCCCCCCCAAGTAAGATTTTCATACGTGAAAGTACGTTAATGGTTTTGGTCCCTGAGATGCTTCGATGTCACTGCCATTCTCAAATAGCATAAGTTCTGGATGTTGGGTGCCATAGTTAAGAGTTCTGAGCAGTGCTTGTAACACTGTCTGAAGCTTATTTCCACCTACTGCAGCTTCACTATTCTCAAAGTAAGTGAGTGTCGTTTGTGGACCTGACTGCATTAGAAAACAATGTGATATGTTACCTTCCTAAACAGCTTGACGGAGGCCCCTGAGGGGCGGTGTGATGGCCATGGACTCGGAGAAGACGCTTGGCTCCGACACCCTCCCCAAGTCTTATAGCACTGGTGTAGCCTGAGATCGCCCCCGACATAGGCGGCCGGCTCCCGGGGTCCGGCGGAACTTTTTGCCTTTTGATGACTCTTCAATTCTGGACCTTGTCCCACAATCCGTTTGACCTGAAGACAAGCTGTAGTGGGGCGCCCCTTTATCGTTTTAGTTGCCATTCCGCCCGCTTTTGCTACACTGTGCCTCTTCCGCCATTCAGCTGTTTACCGCCCGCTCTTGCGACTACAGCGTCTCGCTCACCATGTAGTTGAGTTGCGCCCGCTCTTGCGGTGCAGCGATAGGCGGCTGCCACAGGACTCTCAAAATGGCGGCCGGCTCTTCGGTTTTGGGCCTGGCCCACTAAAATGGCCCTGGGACACCTTGGAACTCGGACGCTTCCCTGATAGGGCTTGGGTCCCATTCTCGAAAAGCGTCCCCTCAGCCGTGAAGATTCTACAAAAGTCTTGGGGGCCTCCGACTCCCGCAGGCTTCTGGTGGGGAGCGACTGCCATGATTGCTCGTGGAATGGCCACGACGGAGCTACGAGATGGTAGTGGTCTCATGCTGACGCCAGCTTTAGTCTGAAACATCCAGAAACACTATAGACTACCAATTCGATCAGTTCCGGTAGCGCCCCAACATGACCCGGAAGAGAAGAACTTGCCCTCCCCTCTTTGACTGATGGTTCTTGTTGCCTGTCCCCTCTGTTGTCATTTAACAGAACTTTTTGGACTGCTGAAAGGGGTTGTGTTCTGAACGCTGGTTGGTGGAGACATTTAGACTATATTCTTGACCTACGTTGTCGCGTAATGCGTTTTATGACACGCCGCGTTAGCGCACCCGGAAGTGATCCGAGGCGCGGCGCGCAGCGCGTAACGTAAGCATAACAGGTCATGTGACTTGTTAATAAAACTTTTCATTGGTTCATTTTACTTTTGTTAATTTAATGATGAAAAGCTTGGTCATATGACCTAAAAATTACGCTTTTTATTGTTTTCGAACAATATTTTTTTTTCAAACATATGTTATAATATTCCAGGCTAATGTACTTTCCCGGAAAATTTACAACTGTCTTGCAAGTAAAATATATTCCTTTTTCGAGAAAAAGGGCGTTTCTTCCTTCCATGACGGAGCCGTTGAGTAAAAGAGATTCGGCCTGCTGTCTTAGTCGCCGATACGCCTGATTATCAGATTCTTATCGATCACTTTATGTTGCAGACATGAAAAACACAACTGCCCTTGACCATTTATCTTTACTGCGTTCCTACATATTATACCTTTTATCCGTCATGTAATTGGACTGCTTTATTTCACTTGCCTTTTACTGATTCGAAAACAGTGACTAAAAGTAAAAACTTTACCAATGTAAATACTACTACCGTGTTTTGTTTTAAAAACCTTTATTGTGAAAATGTCAGTATACAAATACGGGCCTATAACCACGTGGGCCGGCCACGGAGCAAACTGAAATCGTATATGATGAGGAGACATTTACACTGTAGAGGAACGTAACGAGCGGGCCATTAGGTTGCAAGAACTAAGGTGTCTAACAGTTGCGGAATCGGTGGACATACATTTTGTAATTAAAATAGAACAGGGCCACTTACAATAACATTTTCTAGATATACATTTGCGGGCAAGGAGTTACGAGTCCCATTTATACCGGCGCCATTTTGGGCGAGGCCGGGCAGGTCCAAGATATAGTCAAAATGTCTCCACCAACCATCGGCCAGACCAGAACCCCTTTCGGCCCTTTATGCTACAAGATGGTGTCTTCCATTCAGAAAATATTGTTGGCAGCATTTTGAAAGGAAACAGAAACAGCCGTTCTCCTAGTGAGTTTCACATTGTTACATTTAGGAAGAATGTTGAAGAGTAGTATGTGGAAAATCTGAAGCCATTTTTCTACAAACTCTCAATCAGACTTGGATGGAAAAAAAAAACCTGAAGAATGTACAAACTGAAAACCAATTTTTGTCTGTATAGCACCAACAGTAACGCTTGAGTCAGCTTTGTGTCAAGCCACCATTTTCATTCAATCAATAGCGTCCCCCTGCACACATTCAGGGACCTGGTCGTGTCTTCAGATGAAACGGATTGTAGGAAAAGAAGCAGAAAGGAAAAGGAAAAAAGTTCCGCCGGACCTAGTGAAGCTTCAGCAGGTGCAAATAAGCTTCAGACAGTCTTACAAGCACTGCTCAGAACTCTCAACTGAGGCACTCAACATCCAGGACTTGCCATTCGGATCTTGGCGCCTTGTGCTGGTTCCGACCTATTCACACATCGGTCCACTACTGACATCACCTCATAAGCCAACGGGGCACCCCACGCCGACTTTCGGCGCAGCATTGTAGGATGGCCACACCAGTGCGGCAACTTGCTGGACACAACATCGGGGCCATCCAGATCTCGGCGCGTTCGACTCACTGTACCGCAACAGTGACCGCAACTCAGCTGGACACGCCGTCTTTCGGCGCAGCATTGTAGGATGGCCACACCAGTGCGGCAATTTGCTGGACACCACCTCGGTGCCATCCGGATCTCGGCGCGTTCGAGTCACTGTACCGCAACAGTGACCGCAATTCAGCTGGACACGCCGTCTTTCGGCGCAGCATTGTAGGATGGCCACACCAGTGCGGCAATTTGCTGGACACCACCTCGGTGCCATCCGGATCTCGGCGCGTTCGAGTCACTGTACCGCAACAGTGACCGCAACTCAGCTGGACACGCCGTCTTTCGGCGCAGCATTGTAGGATGGCCACACCAGTGCGGCAATTTGCTGGACACCACCTCGGTGCCATCCGGATCTCGGCGCGTTCGAGTCACTGTACCGCAACAGTGACCGCAACTCAGCTGGACACGCCGTCTTTCGGCGCAGCATTGTAGGATGGCCACACCAGTGCGGCAATTTGCTGGACACCACCTCGGTACCATCCGGATCTCGGCCCGTTGTGCTGCCTTCGGCCTATTCGCACATCGGTCCGCTACTGACGCCGCCTCACGTGCCAACGGATTTTCTACACTTTTTGTAGCCCTATGCCGCATAACAGGTCATGTGACTTGTTTATAAAACTTTTCATTGGTTCATTTTACTTTTGGTTTCCTAAAGATGGAAGGCTTGGTCATATGACCTAAAAATAACACTTTTCATTGGTTTAGAACATTTTTTTTTCCCAAACGATGAAAGCCCCACCTTGTTTCTGGATCATTTAGACTGAAGCTGGCGTCAGCATGAGAGCACCACCATCTCGTGGCTCCGTCGTGGTCATTCCGCGAGCAATCATGGCAGCCGCTCCCCACCGGAAGCCTGCGGGAGTCGGGGGCCCCCAAGACTTTTGTACAATCTTCACGGCTGAGGGGACGCTTTTCGAGAATGGAGCCCAAGCCCTAGCAGGCAAGCGTCCGAGTTCCAAAGTGTCCCAGGGCCATTTCAGTGGACCAGGCCTAAAACCGAGGAGCCGTCCGCCATTTTAAGAGCCATGTGGCAGCCGCCTATCGCTGCACTGCAAGAGTGGGAGCAACTCAACAACATGGTGAGCGAGACGCTGTAGCCGCAAGAGCGGGCGCAACTCAGCTAGATGGCCGCCACCTGGGGAGGCCCGTTCACGCCGCCTCCCCCACGCCCTCCCCCTGGCCGCCGCACGCCAATTTTCGGAGCAGCATTGTAGGATACCAAAACCAGTGCGGCAGTTTACTGGACATCACCTGGGTGCCTGTCGTACATGTTGTGTCAGCCATGTGACACTGGACACAGACCGCTACTGACGAGTCCTCCCCCCGCACCACCCGGGATGCCCCATGCTGTTTTTCTGTGCTGCATTGTAGGATCCCTAAACCAGTGCGGCACCCAGGCGACATCACCTGGGTGCCGTCCAGAACTCTGCACGTTGTGCTGCCTTGAGACTATTCGCACAAAAGACAGCTTCTAACCATTGTTGCTTTTTGTGTTGAGAAATGTTTAAATGTTTTTAGTTTTTGTTCCGTTCGTTAAAGTTAATAGTTAATAAAGTTTTATAACCTTACTTTGTTGGAGTGTTATCTATTTTTTTTAAAACGGGTGAATGGGGCCTTGAATCGGGTTATTGTCATGTGTGGGCTTTGGAAGTGTGCTGCTGCAGGATCGGACATTTCAAACTCAAATGCACGTTCTTTTTCTTACCTTTCCGAAGCATGGAGCGCAATAGCAAGCAGAGAAAGGGTGATGCACGTGTTGAACACTACCTGACCTGGCAAGTTGCTGGCAGTGCCCCCCCGCCCGCTCCTGAAAGAGGGCACACACACACACCGCCGCTCCGAGTACTTCACAAATCTTTAAAAGACCATGCGCTTGTTCATGAGGCTTAAATGGTTTATCACCTCTTCTAGAACCCCTGCATCGACCCTCTGACGTTTCCTGGAAAAATTACCATGTAACACAATACCAAGCCCTGTCAGCTGAAACCCCCAAGGAATCGTGGGGCATATTATCAAGGGGGTTTATCTCCGCTTTTTTGGCTTTAAAAGCCTTGAAAGCGGAGATAAAATTATCTCCCTATTACCAAGCTGTCGCTAACACCAGTTAGTGACAGCTAAAAGGAGATAGCGACCATCTTGGGCCCCGCTTTGCATGTCAGTGATACTTATCACTAATGACATGCTAAGTGGCGTGCCAAGATGTTAGCGACTGGAAACAGTCCCTAACATCGCTACCTTCTATTACCAACTTTTGGAGATATTCGCGCTAAGCGCGAATATCTCCAAAATCTAACACCTGCCCTGAGCAGTTCTTAGCCATGTTATCCAATGGGAGGTGGATAACATGGCTAAGAGCATTTGCTCGATAATACATGAATATCGCTGACTTTTCTGCGATAATAGCAAGGTTTATCTGCGATAAAAATCGCCGATGTGCGGCGATAATTTTTGTCTCTAAACAAGTTAGAGACAAAAATTATCGCTAGTTGTTCGTAATATGCCCCCGTGTTTTTGCTTGCAGAAATCGGGAGGCGGGAGACTAGCACTGAAATCAGTAGTCACACGCCTGAATCGGGAGGGTTGGCATGTCTGAATTCTCTACAGCTGGGGCCATAAACTACATCCGCAGGGGTAGGTGATAGCCTGGGACCAGCCTGGCATCTAAAATGGCTGCCGTGCACGACAAAATTGTGGCATTGGAATAAAGGCAAGATGGCGCAGCCGCTGGAAGAGATGTATCAACATATATCAGCCTCCTCAGCCACCCTCAGGAAACATAGGGGATTAGGATACGTCTCCCGCACCCACTTATACCTAGTAATTTAATTAACGAAGCACAAAATGGCGAATTCCCGTTTCGCTACCAGTTTGCGGCCCAGTTCGCGGCCCGTGAAGCGCTTCTACCGTGAAAAATCATTTTTTTTTAATTTTCCCCACGGGACCCTTTAATAACCCCAACAACATTCCTAGGGGGTCAAGAGGGGGATACCTTGCCCCCTTTCATTAAATTCCCCTTTCGTTTTTCACCTCTTCTTCTCTCTCGATCCTACCGAGAGACAAGATGGCGGCCGCTCCGGACTGTCACGCAGCAAAAAAAAAAAAAGCTCACGCACAGCCGCTGGAAGAGATGTATCAACATATATCAGCCTCCTCAGCCACCCTCAGGAAACATAGGGGATTAGGATACGTCTCCCGCACCCCCTTATACCTAATAATTTAATTAACGAAGCACAAAATGGCGAATTCCCGTTTCGCTACCAGTTTGCGGCCCAGTTCGCGGCCCGTGAAGCGCTTCTACCGTGAAAAATCATTTTTTTTTTATTTTCCCCACGGGACCCTTTAATAACCCCAACAACATTCCTAGGGGGTCAAGAGGGGGATACCTTGCCCCCTTTCATTAAATTCCCCTTTCGTTTTTCACCTCTTCTTCTCTCTCGATCCTACCGAGAGACAAGATGGCGGCCGCTCCGGACTGTTTAGAATGTTGACAGACACCGGAGAGCCAATCAGCTTTCTGCGCGCAAAGTTCCGATAAGCGAAAAGTAAGCGGACCGGATCGCTGCCCGGAGCGCTGTTACAGATATATATCTTGATTTAAACGTTAATTTCTCAAAATCCACTGAAGCACATATATTGAGACCTAGCAAAGGCACATCGGGCTAACAGTCCCTACAATTTTGCCAAGTTTCGTGCAAATCCATTCAGCCGTTCGAGCTAAAAGTGAGTCCAACCGCCCTATAGAAAACTCAATGCAAAAAACGCGTTTTGGGACCCCCCTTTTTTCTCAGCCCCCCCTTGACGAAACCCCACCAAATTTTCAGGGGCTGCTCAGGAACAAAATGTGCCATTTTCCTGAAAATTTCAGCCGATTCCGTCCACAAACGCAAAAGTTATTAGACATAGAATTTTCAGAAATCCCATAGGGAATTAATCCTAACTATATATACCTACTGGCGATAGCCAGTAGGTAATATATATATATATATATATATATATATATATATATATATATATATATATATATATATATATATATATATATATATATTACCTACTGGCGTTCGCCAGTAGGTATATATAGTTAGGATTTTTTCCCTATGGGATTTTTGAAAATTCTATGTCTAATAACTTTGGCGTTTGTGGACGGAATCGGCTGAAATTTTCAGGAAAATGGCACATTTTGTTTCTGAGCAGCCCCTGAAAATTTGGTGGGGTTTCGTCAAGGGGGGGCCGAGAAAAAAGGGGGGTCCCAAAACGCGTTTTTCCCATTCATTTTTCCATAGGGCGGTTGGACTCACTTTTAGCTCGAACGGCTGAATGGATTTGCACGAAACTTGGCAAAATTGTAGGGACTGTTAGCCCGATGTGCCTTTGCTAGGTCTCAATATATGTGCTCCAGTAGTTTTTGAGAAATTAACGTTCAAAACAAGATATATATCTGTAACAGCGCTCCGGGCAGCGATCCGGTCCGCTTACTTTTCGCGAAACGGAACTTTGCGCGCAGAAAGCTGATTGGCTCTCCGGTGTCTGTCAACATTCTAAACAGTCCGGAGCGGCCGCCATCTTATCTCTTGGTAGGATCGAGAGAGAAGAAGAGGTGAAAAACGAAGGGGGAATTTATTGAAAGGGGGCAAGGTATACCCCTCTTGACCCCCTAGGAATGTTGTTGGGGTTATTAAAGGGTCCCGTGGGGAAAATAAAAAAAAATGATTTTTCACGGTAGAAGCGCTTCACGGGCCGCGAACTGGGCCGCAAACTGGTAGCGAAACGAGAATTCGCCATTTTGTGCTTCGTTTTAATTGTTTAGAGACAAAAATTATCGCCGCACATCGGCCACAATGCATGAATATCGCTGAAAAGTCAGCGATATTCATGCATTATCCAGCAAATGCTCTTAGCCATGTTATCCACCTTCCATTGGATAACATGGCTAAAAACTGCTCTGTGCGTGAGCTTTTTTTTTTTTTTTTTTTGCTGCGTGACGTGTGTTAACGTTCGATTTGATGGAAATCAGGAAGTGTTGACCACCATTTTGTCACTGCGAGTAAATATTTTGTTATAAATGAATCCTTATTGATAAACATTGTCTGCGCCATCTTGCGTTTTTGTCCAATGCCACAATTTTGTCGTGCACGGCAGCCATTTTAGATGCCTTGACCAGGGCCACTCTCTGCACGCCGCCGATCCTCAGCATGGCTCCCCACCCTCGCAAGCATCTCCCCCACGCACTGGTCACCCCCGCTCTTTCTCTCATGCATGGGCCATATACTTCCCCCCATCTGCGCTGCTCTTCTCTGAGAATCACACCCTGTGCCCGCCCGACACCTCCCTTTCACCCTATTCACTACCGCACCCTCTGACACTCCTCTTCCTCTGTGTCCGATTGTCCAGGCCGGACCTAGGCTATCACCTAGCCCTGCGGATGTAGTTTATGGCCCCAGCTGTAGAGTATCCAGACATGCCAACCCTCCCGATTCAGGCGTGAGACTACTGATTTCAGTGCTAGTCTCCCGCCTTCCGATTCCTGCAAGCAAAAACCCGGGGGCATATTACCAACAACTAGCGATAATTTTTGTCTCTAACTTGTTTAGAGACAAAAATTATCGCCGCACATCGGCGAATTTTATCGCACATAAACTTTGCTATTAGCAAGGTTTATCGCAAATGCGATAAAAAACGGTCGCAATGCATGAATATCGTTGAAAAGTCAGTGATTTTCATGCATTATCCAGCAAATGCTCTTAGCCATGTTATCCACTTCCCATTGGATAACATGGCTATATACTTCCCCCCATCTGCGCTGCTCTTCTCTGAGAATCACACCCTGTGCCCGTCCGACACCTTCCTTTCACCCTATTCACAACCGCACCCTCTGACACTCCTCTTCCTCTGTGTCCGATTGTCCAGGCCGGACCTAGGCTATCACCTAGCCCTGCGGATGTAGTTTATGGCCCCAGCTGTAGAGTATCCAGACATGCCAACCCTCCCGATTCAGGCGTGAGACTACTGATTTCAGTGCTAGTCTCCCACCTCCCGATTCCTGCAAGCAAAAACCCGGGGGCATATTACCAACAACTAGCGATAATTTTTGTCTCTAACTTGTTTAGAGACAAAAATTATCGCCGCACATCGGCGAATTTTATCGCACATAAACCTTGCTATTAGCAAGGTTTATCGCAAATGCGATAAAAAACGGCCGCAATGCATGAATATCGTTGAAAAGTCAGCGATATTCATGCATTATCCAGCAAATGCTCTTAGCCATGTTATCCACTTCCCATTGGATAACATGGATAAAACTGCTTAGGGCAGGTGTTAGGTTTTGGAGATATTCGCGCTTAGCGCGAATATCTCCAAAAGTTGGTAATAGGAGATAGCGATGGTTAGGGACTGTTTCCAGTCGCTAAAATCTTGGCACGCCCACTTTGCATGTCATTAGTGATAAATATCACTGATATGTAAAGCGGGGCCCAAGATGGTCGCTATCTCCTTTTATCTGTCACTAACTGGTGTTAGCGACAGCTTGGTAATAGGGAGATAATTTTATCTCTTTTTTTTGGGCTTTTAAAGCCCAAAAAGCGGAAATAAACCCCCTTGATAATATGCCCCATGATTTCTCGGGGGTTTCAGCTGACAGGGCTTGGTATTGTGTTACGTGCTAATTTTTCCAGGAAACGTCAGAGGGTCGATGCAGGGGTTCTAGAAGGGGTGATAAACCATTTAAGCCTCATGAACAAGCGCATGGTCTTTTAAAGATTTGTGAAGTACTCGGGGCGGCGGTGTGTGTTTGCCCTCTTTCAGGAGTGGGCGGGGGGGGGCACTGCCAGCAACTTGCCAGGCCAGGCAGTGTTCAACACGTGCATCACCCTTTCTCTGCCTGCTATTGCGCTCCATGCTTCGGAAAGGTAAGAAAAAGAACGTGCATTTGAGTTTGAAATGTCCGATCTTGTAGCAGTACACTTGCAAAGCCCACACATGACAATAACCCGATTCAAGGCCCCATTCACCCGATTTTTTAAACATATATAGCACTCCAACAAAGTTAGATTTTAAAACTTTATTAACATTTAACTATAATGAACGGAACAAAAACTGTAAAAACATTTAAACATTTTTCACCCAAAAAAGCAACAATGGTCAGAAGCTGTCTTTTGTGCGAATAGTCCCAAGGCAGCACAAGGTGCAGAGTTCTGGACGGCACCCAGGTGATGTCGCCTGGGTGCCGCACTGGTTTTGGGATCCTACAATGCTGCTCCAAAAATTGGCGTGGGGCGTCCCGGGTGGTGCGGGGGGAGGCCTCGTCAGTAGCGGTCTGTTGTGCGAATAGTCCCAAGGCAGCAGAACGCGCTGAGATGTTGATGGCACCCAGGTGATGTCCAGTAAACTGCTGCACTGGTTTTGGTATCCTACAATGCTGCTCCGAAAATTTGCGTGCGGCGGCCCGGGGGGGGGGGGGGGGGCGTGGGGGAGGCGGCGTGAACGGGCCTCCCCAGGTGGCGGCCATCCAGCTGAGTTGTGCCCGCTCTTGCGGCTACAGCGTCTCGCTCACCATGTTGTTGAGTTGCTCCCACTCTTGCAGTGCAGCGATAGGCGGCTGCCACATGACTCTTAAAATGGCGGACGGCTCTTCGGTTTTGGGCCTGGTCCACTGAAATGGCCCTGGGACACCTTGGAACTCGGACGCTTGCCTGCTAGGGCTTGGGCTCCATTCTCGAAAAGCGTCCCCTCAGCCGTGAAGATTCTACAAAAGTCTTGGGGGCCCCCGACTCCCGCAGGCTTCCGGTGGGGAGCGGCTGCCATGATTGCTCGTGGAATGACCACGACGGAGCCACGAGATGGTGGTGCTCTCATGCTGACGCCAGCTTCAGTCTGAATGATCCAGAAACAAGGTGGGGCTTTCATCGTTTGGGAAAAAAAAATGTTCTAAACCAATGAAAAGTGTTATTTTTAGGTCATATGACCAAGCCTTCCATCTTTAGGAAACCAAAAGTAAAATGAACCAATGAAAAGTTTTATAAACAAGTCACATGACCTGTTATGCGGCATAGGGCTACAAAAAGCGTAGAAAATCCGTTGGCACGTGAGGCGGCGTCAGTAGCGGACCGATGTGCGAATAGGCCGAAGGCAGCACAACGCGTCGAGATCCGGATGGCACCGAGGTGGTGTCCAGCAAATTGCCGCACTGGTGTGGCCATCCTACAATGCTGCGCCGAAAGACGGCGTGTCCAGCTGAGTTGCGGTCACTCTTGCGGTACAGTGACTCGAACGCGCCGAGATCCGGATGGCACCGAGGTGGTGTCCAGCAAATTGCCGCACTGGTGTGGCCATCCTACAATGCTGCGCCGAAAGACGGCGTGTCCAGCTGAGTTCCGGTCACTTTTGCGGTACAGTGACTCGAACGCGCCGAGATCCGGATGGCACCCAGGTGGTGTCCAGCAAGTTGCCGCACTGGTGTGGCCATCCTACAATGCTGCGCCGAAAGTCGGCGTGGGGTGCCCCGTTGGCTTATGAGGTGATGTCAGTAGTGGACCGATGTGTGAATAGGTCGGAACCAGCACAAGGCGCCAAGATCCGAATGGCAAGTCCTGGATGTTGAGTGCCATAGTTGAGAGTTCTGAGCAGTGCTTGTAAGACTGTCTGAAGCTTATTTGCACCTGCTGCAGCTTCACTATTGCCCTGGTGTGGCCAAAGGTCGCACATGACATAGGCGGCCGGCTCCTGAGGTCCGGCGGAACTTTTTTCCTTTTCCTTTCTGCTTCTTTTCCTACAATCCGTTTCATCTGAAGACACGACCAGGTCCCTGAATGTGTGCAGGGGGACGCTATTGATTGAATGAAAATGGCGGCTTGACACAAAGCTGACTCAAGCGTTGCTGTTGATGCTATACAGACAAAAATTGGTTTTCAGTTTGTACATTCTTCAGGATTTTTTTTTCTATCCAAGTCTGATTGAGAGTTTGTAGAAAAATGGCTTCAGATTTTCCACATACTACTCTTCAACATTTTTCCTAAATGAAACAATGTGAAACTCACTAGGAGAACGGCTGTTTCTGTTTCCTTTCAAAATGCTGCCAACAATATTTTCTGAATGGAAGACACCATCTTGTAGCATAAAGGGCCGAAAGGGGTTCTGGTCTGGCCGATGGTTGGTGGAGACATTTTGACTATATCTTGGACCTGCCCGGCCTCGCCCAAAATGGCGCCGGTATAAATGGGACTCGTAACTCCTTGCCCGCAAATGTATATCTAGAAAATGTTATTGTAAGTGGCCCTGTCGTATTTTAATTACAAAATGTACGTCCACCGATTCCGCAACTGTTAGACACCTTTGTTCTTGCAACCTAATGGCCCGCTCGTTACGTTCCTCTACAGTGTAAATGTCTCCTCATCATATACGATTTCAGTTTGCTCCGTGGCCGGCCCACGTGGTTATAGGCCCGTATTTGTATACTGACATTTTCACAATAAAGGTTTTTAAAACAAAACACGGTAGTAGTATTTACATTGGTAAAGTTTTTACTTTTAGTCACTGTTTTCGAATCAGTAAAAGGCAAGTGAAATAAAGCAGTCCAATTACATGACGGATAAAAGGTATAATATGTAGGAACGCAGTAAAGGTAAATGGTCAAGGGCAGTTGTGTTTTTCATTTCTGCAACATAAAGTGATCGATAAGAATCTGATAATCAGGCGTATCGGCGACTAAGACAGCAGGCCGAATCTCTTTTACTCAACGGCTCCGTCATGGAAGGAAGAAACGCCCTTTTTCTCGAAAAAGGAATATATTTTACTTGCAGGACAGTTGTAAATTTTCCGGGAAAGTACATTAGCCTGGAATATTATAACATATGTTTTAAAAAAAATAATGTTCGAAAACAATAAAAAGCGTAATTTTTAGGTCATATGACCAAGCTTTTCATCATTAAAATAACAAAAGTAAAATGAACCAATGAAAAGTTTTATTAACAAGTCACATGACCTGTTATGCTTACGTTACGCGCTGCGCGCCGCGCCTCGGATCACTTCCGGGTGCGCTAACGCGGCGTGTCATATAACGCATTACGCGACAACGTAGGTCAAGAATATAGTCAAAATGTCTCCACCAACCAGCGTTCGGAACACACCCCCTTTCAGTAGTCCAAAAAGTTCTGTTAAATGATAACAGAGGGGACAGGCAACAAGAACCATCAGTCAAAGAGGGGAGGGCAAGTTCTTCTCTTCCGGGTCATGTTGGGGCGCTACCGGAACTGATCGAATTGGTAGTCTACAGTGTTTCTGGATGTTTCAGACTAAAGCTGGCGTCAGCATGAGAGCACTTCCATCTCGTAGCTCCGTCGTGGCCATTTCACGAGCAATCATGGCAGCCGCTCCCCACCAGAAGCCTGCGGGAGTCGGAGGCCCCCAAGACTTTTGTAGAATCTTCACGGCTGAGGGGACGCTTTCGAGAATGGGACCCAAGCCCTAGCAGACAAGCGTCCGAGTTCAAAGGTGTCCCAGGGCCATTTCAGTGGACCAGGCCCAAAACCGAAGAGCCGGCCGCCATTTTGAGACTCCTGTGGCAGCCGCCTATCGCTGCACCGCAAGAGTGGGAGCAACTCAACTACATGATGAGCGAGACGCTGTAGTCGCAAGAGCGGGCGGTAAACAGCTGAATGGCGGAAGAGGCACAGTGTAGCAAAAGCGGGCGGAATGGCAACTGAAACGGTAAAGGGGCGCCCCACTACAGCTTGTCTTCAGGTCAAACGGATTGTGGGACAAGGTCCAGAATTGAAGAGTCATCAAAAGGCAAAAAGTTCCGCCGGACCCCGGGAGCCGGCCGCCTATGTCGGGGGCGATCTCAAGCTATACCAGTGCTATAAGACTTGGGGAGGGTGTCGGAGCCAAGCGTCTTCTCCGAGTCCGTGCCATCACACCGTCCCTCGGGGGCCTCCGTCAAGCGGTTTAGGGAGGTACCATATAACATTGTTTTCAAATGCAGTCAGGTCCACAAACGACCCTCACTTACTTTGAGAATAGTGAAGCTGCAGTAGGTGGAAATAAGCTTCAGACAGTCTTACAAGCACTGCTTTTGTAAACATTTTTTGTTTTTTTTGTATTTTTGCACAGTTTTATATATTTTTTTTGTTTTTGATGGAGGGGAAACAACAAAGCACAGGCATTGAAAAAGGCTCAAACTCAGAACTCTGAACTATGGCACCCAACATCCAGGAGCTTGCCATCCGGATCTTGGAGCCTTGTGCTGCTTTCGACCTATTCACACATCGGTCCACTACTGACATCATCTTATAAACCAACGTTATGTAAATAGTTTTTTAATAAACTGTTTTACCCTGTTTCTTTGCTGGTGTGTTGTCTATATTTTTAATATTTGCATAGGGTTTGTCGTTATTTTGTGCGGGATGGGTGATGGAGCCGAGCTGTCTTGCAGCCCTCATGGTGTGGAGCTCAGTTCATCTCACTATTTTCGTATTTCTCATGAAGGGTTGTTTATAATATTTCTATTTTAGTGAGGTCAAAAAAAGATCCAATTAGTGGCGTACTGATTTTGCTCGATTACTTTTATTTTTTTACACGATTTTTCCCGATCTACAAAGACTAAACAGAGTATTGCGACTTTGTGCTTGTTTGTAAATAGAGAATGAACCAAAGAGAATCAATTGTAAAACAGTAAATGCTTGGATAATAATCAATCAAATGGAGAGACAAGCAGGCACGACGGATTACAACGGGGGCAAAGGCCTGCATTAACTACCGTTCACTATCTGCAAAGAGAGAGTACTACTAAGAGAAAAGAGGGGAGGGGGGGGGCAGCGTTCAAAGCACATCAGCGTGCATAAATACGAAAATGTTTTTATCTATCACGTACTTGACATTTTAAAGCTTTTCATATTTGCTATTAAAAAACCAATGAAATTCACAGAAAAAACCATAGGTTATAGTGGATATATAGTTAGGAATTTGCATTTACAAAACCTTGAAAATTCAATGAAAAAACCATTGGTTTTAGGCCATATATAGTTAGGGATTTGCATTTACAAAACCTTATTTTACTCGCATAAAACCATTGAAATTCCATATATAGTTATAAGCGCTAACTATATATCGCGCACCCGCAATCCACTGCTGATGATGTCATATATTACATCATTCATGACATGGTTAGTGACATCACTGATGACATCACTGATGACATCTCAAATGACATCACTGATGACATCACTGAAAACATCTAATTTGACATGACTGATAACATCACTGATGATATCATTCATGTGATAATACCATGAACCTCTTCAGACTCTAATATAACCTTAGATACAATCAGTGTAAACAGACAGTCACAGACTGTCACTCATCCATGGAGTTACTCACACACCTAGTCAGTTATGCCAAAAATCAATCACACCTCCATTTTCTCAACTATACAGTTATACACACCTTACTTATTCAAACATATACTAACACATATTTACTTTACTCTCTTATAGAATCTCTGATACATGTTCACAATGATCCATACAGCCACTCACACATTTACTGGCTCTTATGCACAGTTATTTATAGATGTCAACTCTCACATGTACTGTGTTTTACATATGTACTTAATTTGACATGTAGCACTGAGATATCCATTCACTCACTAATACACTCATGCACAGTCAACCGCCCATACAGCTGTTTGCACATGCACTTTTGAATCTATACATATAGTGAATCAACTACTCACACATCTATGTACAGAGTCACACACCTCCCAGCCACCCATACACACACACTCAGTTTCCCATACAAATACTTGGACAACCAATCAATTACCCATACAGTTACTCATATAGCTACTGATCAACATATGCAGCAGTTTGTAGAACAACAGATATAATGATGCACAAATTAAAACAGTTTAGTCACTAACCCATGCACTCAGTGAGACACATTTAATCACTCACTCAATCAGTCAGTCATGCACCTAGTAAATCCTTCATCCAGACACTTATATATCCACTCATTCTTCAATATGTAAAACATATTTTAACTTTGCAGAAACATACAGTCACTGGATGTTGTCATCAGTGATGTCATCAGTGATGTCATTTGAGATGTCATCAGTGATGTCATCAGTGATGTCACTAACCATGTCATGAATGATGTAATATGTGACATCATCAGCAGTGGATTGCGGGTGCGTGATATATAGTTAGCGCTTATAACTATATATGGAATTTCAATGGTTTTATGCGAGTAAAATAAGGTTTTGTAAATGCAAATCCCTAACTATATATGGCCTAAAACCAATGGTTTTTTCATTGAATATATATATATATATTCAGTGAAAAAACCATAGGTTTCACACCGGTTATAGTTAGGAATTAGCATTTAAAAAACCTATTAAATTCACTGAAAAAACCATAGGTTTCACACCAGTTATAGTTAGCTGGAAATTTTACTGATATAAAACCATTGAAATTCCCACGTTATAGTTAGTCGGACTCACTATAACTTGCGCGTGCAATGCACTGCTGATGACATCACATATTACATCACTCATGACATGGTCAGTGACATCACTCATGACATCACTGATGACACCATCCTTGTGACACAGTGACAGACCTCCTCTCAGTGTAAAGTAACCCTTGAGACACATATTAAAATATAGAAACTGAAATTTTTAAAAAATGGACATACCTATATCAGTTACAACAAGCAATTCTGTACTTCCACTATCTATATACTCATCCACTGATTCACCAACAGTTCTATATAGTCACTCATACATATACTCACTCATCATATGAAGAGATACACCTATACATCCTGTTACACACCGACATTCATCCAAAAGTTACTCACACACATATTCACACGTGCAAATAAACTATTGAACAACCATTTATTTGAATATAGAGTTATACACACACTTCCACCTTACTTCTATTGAAAATTACACATATTTATTCTCTTAAACAATCACTTATAGAAACACATACTTATTTAAACAGGAAATCTTACAATCTCTTACTCTCACATATACTCACTTATATACATCAATATTCATATATACTAGATTAAAACATATGTAGTTACTGATAAAGACACTAGTGAGACAGTCATTCACTCACTAACAAACACATATAGACACTCATCCACCCATACAGTCCTGTACATATGCTGTCTTCAAAACACATACAAACAAAGAGTCAGTTACTCATGCATCTATGTGCTAAGTAATACCTCCACCAAACCATATAGACACTCATACTGATACTAATAAAAATATCAAATAACCCATATACATACGCATGTAGCTACTTATCAGCACATGTAGCCACTTATACACAAAGTGAAACACTAATATATGTATTTAAATATTTAAACATAACTCACTAATATTTATTTTTCAGAAAGACACATATTCACTGGATGGTGTCATCAGTGATGTCATGAGTGATGTCACTGACCATGTCATGAGTGATGTAATATGTGATGTCATCAGCAGTGCATTGCACGCGCAAGTTATAGTGAGTCCGACTAACTATAACGTGGGAATTTCAATGGTTTTATATCAGTAAAATTTCCAGCTAACTATAACTGGTGTGAAACCTATGGTTTTTTCAGTGAATTTAATAGGTTTTTTAAATGCTAATTCCTAACTATAACCGGTGTGAAACCTATGGTTTTTTCACTGAATTTCAAAGGTTTTTTAAATGCTAATTCCTAACTATAACTGGTGTGAAACCTATGGTTTTTTCAGTGAATTTCATAGGTTTTTTTAATGCTAATTCCTAACTATAAGTTTCACTTTATAAATAAGACTGTTAGCACTCTAGTTGTTCTTTTTAACACTCTGGTACATTCTGTCATTGGGCTACAGTTGGGCTACATCTAGTTGAAATTTGGGCTACATTTACAATTTTTGGTCTCTGGTGGCCATCTTTGGGCTACATTGGGCTACTTTGGGCTACATTTGGGCTTCATTTTGGCTCTAACATATATTAAGCCCAATGTAGCACAATACATATTTTTCTAAAGTTAATTTTTTTACAAACCACTTCAGAATAGGGCTACCTGTCCCTACAATTATCCCATTTTTTTTTTTTTAATTTTTGGGGGGAGCGCTCCCGGAGCGCGCCCCGGGAAGCGCCCCGAAAAGCGTATTTCTGAAAAGCGCCCCGGGGCGCGCTCCGGGGAGCGTCCCGTGAGCGCCAATATCGCAAACGTAAACATGATCGTGACGTATCGCGTAGCCGCGACCGCGTGATACGCACGGCGTAAGCGCACCCGGAAGTACTCGAGCGAATACGATCGCACAACGTAAACTTCCGACGCGCTTACGCTGCGCGACACGGGGCGCGCCCCCGGGCGGGCCCCGGGCGCGTAGCGTAAGCGCGTCGGGTCATGTGAGCAGAAAATAACACTTTTCATTGGTTCATAACAGTTTTGGTTTCATAATGATGAAGCCCCTGGTCTTGTGACCTGAAAATAACACTTCTCATTGGTTCAGGACAGTTTTTTTTTCTAAATGATGAAAGACCCCACCTTTTTTCCTTATTCTGACTTTGTCCTTTGACTGAGGAAGACCTGTTTGTTGCTCTGTCTACTTTTTTCTCTAAATAATGGCTTCATTAGTAGCATCAGCTGGTGCATCTGCCCCACCACCACCACCACAACCACCAAGAGGACCAGCTCCAAATTATATTGGTGGTCAAGAACAGGAGGAGGAGGAAGAGGAAGAGGAGGAGGGGAGAAGAAGATGGCTGCCAGAAGAAAATACACCTTACAAACCCAAACCACACATTGTATGGCAGTTTTTTTCAATCCCAGAGGGGAAAAAAAAGGTGAATGCGCCCAAGGTGACTTGCCTCATCTGCAATGATGAACTTTCACGGGGCAACCCAAACAAGAAATACTCATTTGGTAACTATACCATGATTCGGCACATGACAAGAAAGCATCCAAACAACTACTCTCGTGCAGAGTTCCGGGAACTGGCCAGTAACCTCCCCCAGTCATCAAGGACCCCCTCCCAAAGAAACCAACCCACTTCCTCGGAACCAGAAACATCCGAGGTGATGCCTTGCATTCAGCCGAGATTTGCTGATTTTAAAATTACTTGTACTGCTTGTGGCAAGCTTATCTCCTATGGGGAACAAAGTGTTAAGCTCATCGTCCTTGCAGGTGATAATCACAAGTGCCCCAAAAAGAAGTAATTTTTTGGGTTTTTTGTTTTTTTGCTCCAGTTGAGCCAGTTTCAATTCCCTTTTTTTGTTTCTCCCCCTAAAAAAATACAAAAAAAATATAAAACTGTTTTGAAAAGCCAAAAAAAGTTCAAAAAGTTCAAAAAAAAAAAAAAATATATAAAACAACAAAAAGAAGAAAAAAAAAAGTTCTTTTTAGAACTACCTCCAATTTCTAAATCAAAACTTCATTTTTTAAAAACTCTGTTACCTTTTTTCATCATAGTACGCTCCCCGGGCCGCTCCCCGGTGCGCGCACCGGGCGCTTCCCCCGCGCAAAATGAAAAAAAAAAATATTTTAAATGCCCCGCGGGGCCCTTTTATAGCCCCCACATCAAACCTAGGGGGTCAAAGGGGTCTATCCCTGACGCCTTATGGTCAGTTCCCCCTTTGTTTTAGCCACCTCTTATGTCTCGATTTTACCGAGACACAAGATGGCGGCCGCTCTGGACTGTTTCGAATGTTTACAGACACCCGAGAGCCAATCAGCTTTCCATGCGCACCTCGCGTGGCGCGCCTGGAGCGCTCTCCGGTGCGCGCACCGGTGCGCTGCTATAGATATATATATTTTTTTGCACCTAAATTACTCAAAATCCACTGGAGCACATATCTTGAGACATAGCAAAGGCACATCGGGCTAACAGTCCCTACAATTTTGCCAAGTTTCGTACAAATCCATTCAGCCGTTCGGGCTAAAAGTGAAATCGACCGCCCTATGGAAATTAACATGGGGAAAACACGTTTTGGGACCCCCCTTTTATCTCGGCCCCCGCTTGACGTATCCCCCCCAAACTTTCAGGGAAGGACCGGAGCTCGACGAGGCCATTTTCATGAAATT